>NC_135855.1:3852500-3867500 GCF_031162955.1 Sander vitreus | reverse complement strand
GGTTAAGGTTAGGGTAAGGGGCTAGGGAATGCATTATGTCAATGACGGGTCCCCACAAAGATAGTGCTATGTGACACTATGTGTGTGTGTGTGTGTGTGTGTGTGTGTGTGTGTGTGTGTGTGTGTGTGTGTGTGTGTGTGTGTCACTCTGTCCGTCTGACGGTCTCTCCCTGTGTGCCTAATCCTGTGTCTCGCTGTAGACACAGCTGAGAAGTCAAGACAGCCAAAATCACGATAAACCTGGTTGTTTTATTTTGAAATTGATTTATTTTGTAAAGTATCCAGCGGGACTGTGGCATTTTTGTATGTGATTACCTGCCTGGCTGGAAACATTTCGCTCGCGGAAGAAATAGAGGAGATGCCAAAACGATCGCTGCAGTACGCGGGCCAGCTGAAATGAAAATAGCTCAGCTTCACGGCGCTTTACGGTGCTTCAGTGTGCGGTGTGTTTTTTTTTTTTTTTCGTACCGTTTGTCTGAATATACCTGTATATTGTTAGTCTGGATGCCAGCCGAACTTAGCCCCGCCCACAACATTTAAGGTCGGGAAGTTCGGTCTGGACTTGATCCGTTGTGGAGCAACTATGCTCGAACCAGAGCTGTTCGGACCAATCAAATTGTCAGGGCGGGCTTTATACGATGATGGACAGATGATCAACAGTAACGTAATCAACCACGTCACCAGAGAGCGCTTGGGTTGAATTCGTTTACAACTCCGTTGCTCTGATTGGTTGTAGGTCTGTCCGTTGCTCTGATTGGTTGTAGGTCTATCCAATTGAGTGCAGAGGCATTTTCTTTCCTGGTTCGGTTGAAACACGCCCCATAATCACAGCCCAGTGGAGCAGAATCAGACTCATATTCTGACTAGAACCTGAGTATGACGACGTCAGGCTAGTATATTGTTACAACTGTCTGAAACTGCACTTGAAACTTGCTGCTGTCTCTTTAAGCACCTAAATGTTTGTAAGGAAGTGGAAAGAGATCATTAACCAGATCCCGTCTGGCCAGGGGATTGGATTGAGTAGCCTTTTAGCCAGAGACCAGCTTTCTAAGCATAATTTTAGAGAAATGTCAAGTGTATAGCTTGGCCAACTATGTTTTCAGTTTCCCTGATCCAGTGGAAGCATCCGTTACTGAAAATGATTAAGTGATAACTAGGGCTGGGTATCATTTGTTTCATTACAAACACGAGGTCTGTGTTTTAGTATCAATAATTTTTCCAGTACCTTAGTTTCAGGAATACACGTTTAGCTATAAAACCCTGCTTTTATTTAACAAAATACACCAAAACACATTCAAGTTAATAAGTAAGTAAGTAAGTGATAAGTAAGTAAGCAAGTCAAGTGTTATTCCTGTAGAACCTTTTAGAGTATCAGTGTTTTAAAGTGGCCATATTATGCTCATTTCCAGGTTCATAATTGTAATTTGAGATTGTATCAGAAAACATTTACATGGTTTAATTTTCAACAAACACCATTTTTTTGTTGTACTGCATATTGCTGCAGCTCCTCTTTTCACCCTGTGTTCAGGTCTCTGTTTTAGCTACAGAGTGAGACCTCACACTGCTGTAACATCTTTGTTGTCAGTCGCACATGCTCAGTAGCTAGATAAGGATTACATGAGCTAGCTAGCTGTTTCTCCAACTTCTAAACGAGGGCGCACTTCCAACTTTGCGTTGAATACCTGTAGAACAGGGACATGTAAGTAGTTCTATACAAATTATTTTGTAGCTTAGGGTGAATTTGTTTGTGTTTTAGCAGTGTTTTGCCATTCAAAACGAGCTAGCATGCTAACGGTCAACCCCCTTAGGCCCCTTGTCTCGTGACGTAGAAAGCTGTGCAGATTTTGAACAGCTCACCCGGAGACTGAAGGCAGGTTACATTCAGAAACCCGTATCTCACTCAAAACAGCATGGATGTTTGTTTTTTTTCAAAGTTTGTATGCATTTGGAAGCACCAGAGACACAAAATAACACCCCAAATCCCAGAAAAAGTGATTTTTTCATAATATGGGCACTTTAACAGCAGCCTTATATGAACATTGCAGTCTGAAATAAGTGATTGTTCAGATCAAGAAATATCTGATCAAAGAATAAGTTAGAATCGGAGCATACCGTACACTTTTTTATAGTCAATATTGACATTTTGGTCAGTGCTCAGAAAGCATTGACGTTTGATACCCAGGTCTAGTGACAACCAACATGATGCCCTTCACCAGTCTCCATAGAATGACATGGATCTCTAACTTTGACAACACCGCAGTGAGACACTATCGAAAGATGTATTATGTCCCCCTTTTCTATGATTTGCTGCTTGGACATGAAGGTGAACCATTTTGCTGCCTAATGACGATGATTTGAATCCCCAGCCTGCACTCTGGACTGGTGATAACATTGCCAGTGAGGCCACTAGGTGTCAGTGTGGTCATGACATGAGAACAGCATTGGATCAGATAGTGAAGTGATACTTGTCCGTTATCTCTGAGTTATCTCATTCTGCGCTTGTCTTCATTTTGAGGTGTATCTCTGTCTGACTCTCACTTTCTCGGTTATATTCTTTCGTTTCATTTCATTATAGCTGTTTTCTTTCTCTCATTTTGCAGTTAAGGCTTGTCAGACATGCAGTCCCACTGTTGATGATCGGTTGCCTGTATTATAAGGTATGCCATTTTCTCGCTGGTTTATGTTCATCACTGTATTGTTGGTCTCATCACGGGACTGTTTGTAAAAAAAAGAAAGAAACTGTGCGCAGCGATATGAGAAAAGGAGAATACCTGAAAATGGAAGTTGCGGAAGAAAATGATAACGGCAATTGGATCATAACAAGACACCAAAAATGATTGCTTCCCTATTATTTATTTTGCAGTTGGAGGAGTCTAAATGGCTGTCACATACATTGTTATATTCAGTGCAGTAATGAGATGTTATTATAAATATATCACTAGGTTTCATACTTTGTTTTACGGTCTTAATAAAAGCTAACAGGGTTTTCCATCACTTGTCTCTGTCTGTTTCTCTCTAGTTCTGGCCTAAACTGATAGAGGAGCTATCAGAACTGAGGGAGTTTTACGATCCAGACACTGTGGAGCTCATGACCTGGATTAGGTATACACACACACACACACACACACACACACAAATCCAGAGCACACGTTAAATTGAAGCAAATCTGATTAGCTTGTTTCCGCAGATCCTGTTTCACTTTGCCTGATGTCCTTGATTAGTGTGTGTGTGTGTGTGTGTGTGTGTGTGTGCGAGCGAGCGTGCGTGCCTGCCTGCCTGTCTGTGTGTATGCATGTGTATTGGCACTTGTTTGTGGAGGAGTCTGGCCAATGAGTGATGAGAGCCGATGGGTCTCGTGAATATGATTTGGGGGGTGCTGGAAAGGACCCAGCTGTTGGCAGAGCTGTACCCACCTCGGGCTCGCTGAGGCCGGGCTTTCGATCAAGAGCGTCCCCATGATGGGATCAGAGATGGAGCTGTGATTTGGAATGGCTCTGTACTGTACTGTACTGTAGTGTGTGTGTGTGTGTGTGTGTGTGTATTTTTGTGTGTGTTTGCACATCTGTGTGTGTCTGGATGTGGGGCGTGGGGTTTAGCAGTCTGTATGGCATACCATGTACAGTAGGGCAAAAAAGTATTTAGTCAGCCACCAATTGTGAGAGTTCTCCCACTTAAAAAGATGAGAGGCCTGTAATTTTCATCATAGGTACACTTCAACTATGAGAGACAAAATGAGAAACAAAAATCCAGAAAATCACATTGTAGGATTTTTAATGAATTTATTTGCAAATTATGGTGGAAAATAAGTATTTGGTCAATAACAAAAGTTAATCTCAATACTTTATTATATACCCTTTGTTGGCGATGACAGAGGTCAAAAGATTTTCTGTGGGGTTGAGATCTGGAGAATGGCTAGGCCACTCCAGGACCTTGAAATGCTTCTTACGAAGCCACTCCTTCAGTGACCGGGCGGTGTGTTTGGGATCATTGTCATGCTGAAAGACCCAGCCACGTTTCATCTTCAATGCCCTTGCTGATGGAAGGAGGTTTTCACTCAAAATCTCACGATACATGGCCCCATTCATTCTTTCCTTTACACAGATCTGTCGTCCTGGTCCCTTTGCAGAAGAAAAAAGCATGATGTTTCCACCCCCATGCTTCACAGTAGGTATGGTGTTCTTTGGATGCAACTCAGCATTCTTTCCCCTCCAAACACGACGAGTTGAGTTTTTACCAAAAAGTTCTATTTTGGTTTCATCTGACCATATGACATTCTCCCAGTCCTCTTCTGGATCATCCAAATGCTCTCTAACAAACTCCAGACGGGCCTGGACATGTACTGGCTTAAGCAGGGGGACACGTCTGGCACTGCAGGATTTGAGTCCCTGGTGGCGTAGTGTGTTACTGATGGTAGCCTAGCCTTTGTTACTTTGGTCCCAGCTCTCTGCAGGTCATTCACTAGGTCCCCCCTGTGTGGTTCTGGGATTTTTGCTCACCGTTCTTGTGATCATTTTGACCCCACGGGGTGAGATCTTGCGTGGAGCCCCGGATCGAGGAAGATTATTAGTTGTCTTGCATGTCTTCCATTTTCTTATAATTTCTCCCACAGTTGATTTCTTCACACCAAGCTGCTTACCTATTGCAGATTCAGTCTTCCCAGCCTGGTGCAGGTCTACAATTTTGTTTCTGGTGTCCTTTGACAGCTCTTTGGTCTTGGCCATAGTGGAGTTTGGAGTGTGACTGTTTGAGGTTGTGGACAGGTGTCTTTTATACTGATAACAAGTTCAAACAGGTGCCATTAATACAGGTAACGAGTGGAGGACAGAGGAGCCTCTTAAAGAAGAAGTTACAGGTCTGTGAGAGCCAGAAATCTTGCTTGTTTGTAGGTGACCAAATACTTATTTTCCAGAGGAATTTGCAAATAAATTCATTAAAAATCCTACAATGTGATTTTCTGGATTTTTTTCCCCATTTTGTCTCTCATAGTTGAAATGCACCTATGATGAAAATTACAGGCCTCTCTCATCTTTTTAAGTGGGAGAACTTGCACAATTGGTGGCTGACTAAATACTTTTTTGCCCCCACTGTAACTATGCAAACAGAATGTCTGGCAAAGGACACATCACATCACACACAGTTTCTTCTTGTCACTTTTCTCCGCTATACTCTCTTCAGACCAGCACAGTGAAGTGTGTTAAACTTGAAATGGTCCTTCAATTAGACCATCCCTGAACAGAGTCTAGCATGTTTTTACTGTGGATGCAAGTGCCGTATTTGATGACGACAACCTGCTTTGTGCAGTATACGTGAATTAGAACCAGTTTAGATTAGGTCCTTCCCTTGGATGATCACTGTAGTGCACTTCTTCACTGAATAAGTCATCATTCAAAGCTCATTATTTCCATACTATCATCATCAGGGCAATGAGACTGAGTGGACCAGATGTGATTTTTTTTTAAATGGCCAATTTTTGTCTAATCCTATTAGACCAATAGTGGGATGACACAGAGAGATGGATAGTGAGACAGAGGAGGAGACGTTGGGATTTTGAATGTATTTGTGTGTGTGACATGGGTTCCCTTTCCCTCCGGAGCTAATCCCATTAGGCTCTAAGGATTAGGGGCTGCCTGGTGTTACCTTGGTTGGGGATGAGAGCAGGGCGGAGCGCTAAGCTTCTTGCTGCTGCGCTAATTACATTCCAGATGTAAGTGATAGGATGGAGAAGGGGTTTTGTGTTAGGCTGTATCCTCCAGCCGACTGAGGCCGAAGGTTATTTCGTTTTGACATGGACATATCATGGGAGATTCTCAAACTGTGGCATAATGAGGGGCCGTACATGCATATAGAAGAGAGTTTATTTCTGGGCCAGCTAGCGTATTTATGTAAAGCTGTCAGGGACTTATTTTTGGTAATCCTAGCTGCAGGGGATGTGCTGCAAGTATGAATCATGTACGGCAAATAATGTGGCCTGTTGTTGAAACCAGAAGAGAAATACAGATGCAGAGGGATCTTTATCTGTTTTGTTGTACTTCTTTTGTTACAAGGCGAAAATGTCCTTTACAAGGATACAAAGTTCTGAAAATTCCCTCTAATTTTCCCAATTATTTCCGCAAAGAGTATCTGAAAACAGGATCAGTTTAGATGTTCAGATTAGGTTTAGGAAAAGATAAAGTTATTAGTTTAAAACATGGATTTAGAGATGAGATTAGGATTAGATTAGAGGTAAAAAGGCCTTCACAATAGCTAGTGATAAGTGTCCTCGGCCCTCATGAGTATATAAATATGTTTGTCAGACAGGTTGATGAGGAGATTATCCTAACGCCCAGGGGAATCGGTCATGAGTCATGACCCTGGACTTCCCGGATTTGAAGAACTAAGGTCGTAGGTTAACTTGATAATGGTCCATCTGTGCTTTGCGCCACCATAATTCACAAGTTGCCCCTGTGGATAACAGCAGTGGCTCCACAGCTCAGCTGTAGGCTGATACTCCTTTCTAAATGGACAGTCAATAAATCCATAGCAATGCCTGGTCCTTCCACTGCCTCCAACTCTGAGTTATAGTTGTGAGTGTGCAGTTTTTTAAAGTCACCAATATCGCTACTGTCTGAGCCATGTGCTCTGCCTCTCTGCCCATACCCCAATCTATATCTTCACCTTTTTTTAAATCCAGATTTTGTGTTGTTTTGCGGTGTCAGTCAAGGAAAACTTATAAAATGAAAACCGCTCGGCTCTCTGACATCTGAACTCGACGCTGGGCCGTGAGGAGTTCAAGGCAGTGCAAGTGTTACATGTGGAGCCCGGCTTCATCTCAGGCGCCTGTGTAATGCAAACAGCTGCTTCTCAGACTATCATGGCTCACAGATAAACCACAGTCCATACACAGCACTGTCATTTCACGGCACACTGCGGAGCACTGCAGGCTGTGGCTGGACGAGAGAACAAAGCTCACATTTCACAGTACAGATAGGAGGTCAGGAGTGGGTTTTATTGCACTTTCAATATTGCAGTTGGGAAGTTTCAATTGGAGCGTCATTGTAATATTTGTTTGGCATTCATTGGCACGTTAAAGAGCCAGAAATATAGCAGTCAATCAATTTCTCCCTCTCTTTCGTCTCTTGGGTCTTTCAGAGTTCACCAAATACACAGGCCATCCGATAATACCAGTCTGTGTGAATCAGTAATGTCAGTAGTCAAGGATTCCTTGTTTTTACCATCCACCTGCCACCCCCACCCCCCTTTCTGGCTCGAGATATACAGCCTGTGGTCGAGAATTATGAAGGCTGCAGTGGAAATTATTAATGAGAGCTTTGACAGCAGTTTTGCTGCAAATTCAGGAGGCTCAGTGGCGAGCTACTCAGCATGGAGACCCATTCAGAGACGAAGCGGGCTCAAATGAAAATGTCCGCATATTTAAGTGAAAACACTGACTTTGTTTATCCCACAAGTCCTCACGCTTAAACATGAGTCGGTGCCTTCTAAAAGAGCAATATGACTGTTCCAAAAACTGACTCGGCGTACATTTTTGGATAGCAATGGACTCCTAACATTCACAACAAACGTAGTAAGTTAAACAATTCAAATTGAGATTTAACAGAAATATACTGTACATTTCTTTTACCACCCATCAAGGGATCAAGTAATCTCTTCTATTTCTCTTTCAAAAGTGTGTAAGTGTGCGCGACAACTGTGCAGCTAGCTAGCTTAAAGGTGCCGTAGGTAGGAATGTGAAGATCCAGGACTTAGCCAAAAAATTTGAACATCGACAACTTCTCAGTCCCTCCCCCCCTTTCTGCTAGAGGCCAAACGGTCTCCTAAGCCCCTCCCCCCGCAAGGGTAAATGAATGCGTGGGCATGAGCAGTGATTGACACGCAGTTAGACACGCCCCTCTGGCCCTGATTGGTGCATCTGAACAGGGAGCGGTGGATTTTTGCAAATCGCGCTACAGGCTGAAGTGAGTAGCAGAGGAGCCGGATTTTTTTTAAATGACCTGCTTCATGTAATTCTACTGGAACATAGGGTCAGTTTCAGAAAATATGACAGAAAGTTAGTTTCATAAGTCTTACCTACTGAAATATGTGTCACCATTCATTTGTATATCAATCCTTCTGTAAGAATCCATTTTTCGGCTCCCTCTGTGAAACTGTATCCTCACCATTTGTTGCATCCTCTGCTCGCTCTTTGTCTCGCTGTTTGACTCACTCTCTCCCGCTCCCTTAAATGTCTTCCTGTCATTCTGCTCCTTGTCGTGTTTTAAATTGTCCAATCAGCAGCATTTGGCCTCATCCTTAAACGGTGAAAGTGCAGCTGTGTGTGTGTGTGTGTGTGTGTGTGTGTGTGTGTTCCATGACATTCTAACTCTAAGGCAGTTCAGAGAGCTAGTCAGACGGAGAGTGAGATGTCCTTGATTGAACTACACACCTCTCAATCAGTAGCGAGCCTGGCTCATTTAGAAGAACTCTCCCAATCACTTTCTCAATCTCACTGTTAGTCATCATCACCAGTTGCTACCAGTACCACGTAACTCTGTGTGTGAGGTTGGAGTGCTATCGGCTCTTTGGAGGTGGGAGTGACATCACTGACACACACAGGGGGTTTCAGCTATCCTTAATAGTTAGAATGGTTCAAGTTGGGTAAAGCTGTGCTGGGAATGATGTGGGGTTACCAAACACCACGTATCAGACCACTACTAAAGATGTAAATCATTTGGACTTGGATTTTCCGGTTGCCTATGAATATGTTTTACTACTGTGGTGATTGCTCAGCTTCTCCACTGTGCTAGAGAAGAGGCCTTGCCACTGAGCCTGGATTAACACACAGAAACGGTTCACACACTGTACCGTTGAATGACGATGAGAATCCTGGATCAGAGCGAACAATACACTACGTGCTGAAGGAGCTACGCTCTAAAGGAGCAGCTGGGACTGCTGCTGGCGGTGAGAGGAAGGAAAGGGTGAAGCTGGCCTTTTATACTGTGAAAAGACTGACAGAAGCTCATAAAAGTTGATACACATTTGAAAAAAAGCTTGTAAAGACTGCACAAACACATTAGTTAGTGTTAGCAAGCATCATCTCTGCAGATGCAGTAGCTCATGTGTAGGCGGCTGTTCATACGCCACAAAGAAGAAGAAAAAATGTTTTAGCGGTATACTTACAGTTTGGGGTTCTGAATCCACAGACCGACACAGTAAACTTGGAACTGTTTGTGTAATGTCTAGCTGTAATTTGATGAAGTGTGAGACCAGGCAGCCTTGCATATGTCGCTGAGAGCTTTGTCGTTTGTGGCTTTGATTGGTTGTAGGTCTACCAATCTTTGCTGCACGTCACCCCCCCCCTCTCTCCCCTTTCCTGTCTAAGCTATCCTATCAAATAAAGGCCTAAAATGCCAAAAAAAAGAATCAGTATTTGGTGCCAGTGTATCGATTCTCGTATCGCACGAAGAAGGACAAGGATATAAAGTAGTGCCTTATCGATATTTTTTCCCGTCCCCTACTCTGGACTAATTTCTCCAATCAGCCGTTTGATAAAAACAAAAACAAATGGTCAGCCAGTCATCCTGTAACATAATAGTTGCACCTGTTGCAATACTGCACCTGTGCAGTATTCTCATCTTATTCAAGCAGCTTCATCAATCCTAGCACTATCCTGTGTGTGTGTGTGTGTGTGTGTGTCTGTCTGTGTGTCTGTGTGTGTGTGTCTGTGAATATGTTTTACTACAACATCTTTTTAGTGTGTCTGTATGTGTCTGTGTTGTCATAATAGAGGCCAGTAAAGGTCAAGTTTGGTTAACACACACAGATTAACCTGCACGCCACGACAACAGCTCACATGGTTGTGCCTTCAGGCAGTTCTGTGCCACAGTAACTGCACAGCTTTCGTCATCTCTTTGTGATTTAACACAAATAATATTGTTGTGCGGTCCTGATGTAGATAGGCACCGTCCTTGAAGCAACATCTGTGAAAGAACCCTTTAAATGCCGTCAATACGTCCAAATTATTGCAAAAATGTGGACTTTATAACAAAGCTTAAAAAAGAAATGAAAGCAAAAATTCAATCAAACTTTTTTGATGACTGAATGCACCTTTGAATACCTTTTTTTCATCTCCTTCAACCCGCAGAAAAATCTTTCGGCTCTCCGACTTGTTTTAATCTCACTCACAACGCTCTAAAACATGCTGGTTCGTCAGAAGATTTGCAATCTATGTGTAATCCATATATTTTTTAGCGGTGAATGATGTGTCCTTCACTCTGCCTTCTCTCTTTGTTTGCCCACAGCACAAAGACCCCTAAGCAGGCTGTGTTTGCAGGCAGCATGCAGCTGCTGGCTGGCATCAAGCTGTGCACAGGCAGAGTTCTCACCAACCACCCCCATTATGAAGACAAAGACCTGCGGGAGAGGACCAAACAGGTACTGTAGGCTGCTCCATACTGTCAAACACACACACACGGCTGTGGAAGCTGCCCGAGGGGCTGCAAGATAGCACAACACAATACATGGAAAAATTTCAACTTTAAAGTGAATAGTTGGTAATTGGTTGTTTATTGAACGCATTTGGATGAGACAGTGCATCCTTATGTCTTATGTACGAATTTCTCCTATAGGTGACATTGTATCTCATTTTATCTTAATTACAGTGTCAGCAATACAAGTGAGTCATGCTGATTTAAATGCTAATTTGTGAATTTATTAGCTTTGAGAGAGATAGTCATAACTCCAATATGTTGTGTGTGCGTGGGGAGGGTGTGTTTGTGTGCATTGTTGTTGGTAAGTGTTGATATGTGATGATGAGTTGTGTAGCTAAGAGTCTAGTCTCGCATTGCCAGACCTTCCTCCACAACGCTGCGGAGGACGGGCTGGCAAGTCCACACAGCATTCCCGGGATGGGAGAAAAATGTGCTCTGGTTTATTGGCATTTCTTTAAACCAATCACAATCGTCTTGGGCGGCGCTAAGTGCAGGACAGAGTCACGGTGCCTCGGGAAGGAACTTGTTTTGGTGGTACGTTCAAAAGTTGCCTGCAATTCAATGGACAAGTCTCCTAACTGGCGACTGATGTACGGCAGCTCTGACTGCCAAAGTTTCCACGATACCCACTTTTTTTCTACCATCTTCTCCTGTCTCTATATTCATGGGTGCAGTGGCGCTCAGAAGAACCACACATTTGTACTCAAGTTGACACATTTTCAGCTCCAGCTGTTGTACTCCTCTGTCTCCACCTAAATGTTAGACGCCCAGAGCGAATATTCTTGTTTGTCTCCGTTCTTGTATTTCTATTGACTTTGTTATAAATATGCTGCCTCTGAAGAGCACTTTGTGCTGCAAAATGCAACTGAACAGCAGCACTCGCCACTTTTTTTTTTCTTCGTTTTTTTTAAGTTGCGGTTTGTAGCCAGCTTAGGTCTTAGAAGATTCATCCAACATCTGTTCGCTATATTCACAAGAACATTTTAATTCTTCACTTTAGGAAAACAAGCTAATTTATTCATTCATCTGAGCATATATAATTCACATTTTGCAATAAAGTCTTGTCCAAACAAAAACACTAAAAAAGGAACAGTGAAACTGAAAACTGAAAAGTCAGACTTACTTGACTTTAATTCATTAATTCAGTGGGCCCCAAACTTTTTCAGGTGAAGGAGCCCTAAACTGACAAATTAGACCACGGACCCCCATTTAATAAAATCGTGTCCCAGGATACCCAACTGATAGTAATTTGCTTCTAGATGTTTTATTACCTTCCAACAACCTGCATGACCTGTATCAGGACAGATCCTTAAAGTTATTGCCCGTAAGATTTTCATCTAGTTAATTGTCCAGAAAGTACTTATCTATCAAAAAGTGAGTTAAAACAATGGTGATTGAGCATATGACCCACTGATAAAAGCGCTTGTATTTGCAACTTTTTGAAGTAATACAGTCTGAGAGAGTGTCTGTGGCGACTTTCCCGACGCTTTTTACGTCAGTCAGCAGCGGTTGGTCTCTCCCCCCGAGCTTGGCAGTGCGGTTAATGCTGCGTTCCATTCCACTCGGAAATCGGAAACTTCCAACGAGGATAGCCCGCCATTCGCCATCCCGGACCTGCTCCCTCCCTACCCCGGGCTGCGGGCCGGCCCGTGCCGTACCTTCTGGAGAAGGGTGCGCAAGGCACGGGTCGGGTATTGGTAAACATAATGAGTGCTCACCGCTGTCAACGTTTTTTGTGACTCTGATTCATGTCTTCATGTCACTCCGCAAGCAGTCCATTCATTTGTCACGATGGAACTTCATTCAAAGCAGAGCTCCACCAAAGAGCCTGCAATCGTTGCGGAAGGTTATCTGATGTGTTCTAAGAATGTTGGATGTGTGGGGCGAACCATTTCTTTCTTAGCTGAAGCCGACAACGGGACAATACTTTTATTTTTATTTTATGTTGGCATTGCAAGCTGGAGCGACGTAGCAGATGACGTTGAGAAGTTGCAGTGAGGAATATTTTAGGAGCACCATTTTCGGCAGTGCAGAGAGGTAGTGGCCAACACTAACTTTAGCTGTAAGTGTTAGCTATTTGCTTGAGCCGGGAAACATGGCTAAAAGAGCTCTACAGTGAACAGAGCCATGGGCGAGCCATCAGTTGGTGGAAGCTAACAGAAGCTAGCTGGCGTAAGCTGACAGCTGACCAGGTATCTCAAAGCTACCAAGTGATCGGCCGAGACACGGAGTACATGGACTTGAAAGAGTCCGGCAGTCGTGGCAGACGAAGGTCCAGTCGGGAGTTTGGATGGAGAGTCCACTGAAGTCCACTGTGGTCTGAAGGGATAATCCTCGCTAGATCACTAGCTAGCGGTAACCGTTAGTCAGGAGGTTGACATCTAACGTTAGCCAGGTGAAGCTAACAGTCGCGCTAACAGGGTCATGGTAGGTGCGGCGTATATTTTCCTGCTTTTTTGTCCTCCGCCAATCACACCTATGATGGATGTATTAGCTCATCTTAGACTTAACTGCTATCAGTGGACTGGAGCATGTGAAGGCGCGATCGCAGGTTAGAGCTGCCAATCTACCAACAACACACTTACACACAATTACATCTTACCACCAAAAACTGCCGCTAAAACAACCTAACTCAAATCTTACGGACAACAACTTTAAAGAAAGCCAAGTCGATCTTGGCCGATCCGAGCCATCCTCTGGAGTGCAAAATCATGTTGCTACCATCAGGGTGCAGATACATTCTTTTCACAATGCAGAAAGAATAGGTTCAAAAGGTCATTTATTCCTGCTGCCATTAGAATTGTGAATGACTTTCTTAAAATGTAACTCTTGACATTTATTTTGTTGTTTGTTGTGGCTGTAAACTGAATTGCCCTTCGGGGATAATAAAGATACCTTGACCCTTTGAACCTTAAAGAAAGTGTATGAAACCCATAACCAAAATATTCATACATTCGGTCATTGTCTTACTATTATAGTGAAAATAAATGATTCCCCATTTTTGCTGCGGACCTCCTGGAACCCCCTCAAGAAACCCTAGGGGTCCCCGGACCCTTCTTTGGGAGCCACTGTGTTAAATCATGACCTGACTAGTTCCACATATAGGAAGACCAAATTAAAGCCCCATTTTATTGTAGTAATATACAACTGTTATATATTATTTTGGTACTGGAATCAAAGTCTGAATTCTCTGCCTTTTTCCCAGAACTTGCTGTTGCTCTAATGGCTGCCTCTTTCCTACACAGAGAAATCTGTATTGTGCGACTGCAGCAGACGCCACTTTGCCTCACTCATCCATCTCACACAGCTCTGTGTTAGTGTCTTGCGCGAGAGACAAGGGACTTGTCCGTAGATGGGGGCAAGTGACCGGCGGTGATGGCGGGAATGAATATGGGATCCATTAAGTGAGACTGAGTAGTAACGTAGGGGAAAATGGAGATTGAAAATGCTGCGCTCCAGTAAAGCAGAGATGAATGGCGCTCGCACTTGAGTGCATCATGGTAATGTACTGTATGTCAGAAATGCTGTAGGAGAGCATTGTTTTCTGTTAATGTGGATGCAAAGGGGTTTCATTACTGAGTAAATCAGATGTTTCATTTTGATTCTGTTTATTTACCAAAATGAAATTAGTCAAGTGGCATAAAAAAATTTCAATTAAAAGATAAATGGTTTTCTATTTTTGTTTGAATTTGATTTGCACCGTGTCTTTATTAGATTTTTTTTCCCCTTTACCTTCATATGCCTGTTGTTATTACTATTATGTCCAGCCAATGGACTTAAATAGCTGTGTGTTACTCTGATATAGAACGGACTATATTTTGAAATACAAAACTTGACATCCCAAACACTTATCCCAAAACCCTGACCCAGGCTTCAACATGCTGTAAACGTACTGGGAATGTTTCCAGTTCATTTCTGGGCTTAATATGTGTGCCACTACAAAATAATTCATAAGCAACGACATACGACTGATGAAAACTCCTGTAGCAAATTAGCTTAACCATTATTCGTGTTTTCTGCTCCTGCGTTTGTGTGTGTGTGTGTGTGTGCGTGTGCGTGTGTGTGTTCTTCCCAATGAGCAGGAAGTTATGTGTGGGTGATCTCCTGGGTAGCTGAGCTTATGTTTTGCCTCCCAGCGGAAAGTCAGCCGCCGAGCTGAGGCGCTGGACAGGCCAGAGCTTAGTGTGGAGCTCATTAATGATTCACAACACTATCTGTGTATGTGTGTTGCAGTAGCGGTTTTTGGCATGGGCGAAGCGGGCAGCCACCCGGGGCGGCATTTTTTCATGACGCATGGGGGCACGAGCACTTAAAAAAAAAAAAAAAAAAATCCCTCTGCGCTGCGAAGCACAGAAGCTGTGTGAGAAGGGGAAAGGACTGTTGAGAACTAAAAGTAGGCTAGATAGTAGAAGTTCACGAAAGCAATCCAACTTGGTCAACAAAAAGACAATGCTGCTCTGCCAAATGTCTTCAAAGGAATGAAACGTTGATAATAAAGAGCAGTGATTTAAAGCGGCCATATTATGCTCATTTTCAG